>NC_057813.1:268433746-268439418 GCF_018294505.1 Triticum aestivum
CCCTGGCCGGCCTCGCCTCCCCTCGCGTGGTGGGCGCCTAGGCACGCCCCCGCACCCACCTGTGCCGAACCCCGCTCGTGTTCCCCCTGTTGCTGCCGGCGAGCCCGCGTCCCACCGCGCCATGGCCGGAGCCTCGCCGCGCCGCGGCGGCCTTCGTCCGCCGCGCCCCCTCGCCAGTCCCGTTCGGTCGGACGCCCGACGCACGCCCTTCGTCCGTTACGCCGTATACCCAGCGCCCGCGTGCCCGTGCCCGTTAAGGCCCCTAGGGCCTATGACAGATGGGCCCCATGCCCATAACGTTTTACAAAAAAAAGAAATTAAAAATATAAATAAATAAATAAATAAATGATTTAATAAAATTAATTATTAATTAATTAATTAATTATCTAATGAATTAATTAAGTTAATTAATCCGGTTTAATTATTTTAATTAACTAGGTAGGTTAATTAAATAGTAATTATATTGACTAATCTGTTATTAACCTAAAACAGAGAATGACAGGTGGGTCCCACTGGACCCACATGTCAGGTTGACCAAGTCAACTCGGTTGACTGCTGACGTCAGCATGACATCATGCTGACGTCATTAATCCATTTTTCGAATTAATTAAATAATTAATTAAATTCCAGAAATTAATAAAATCTTTAGAAAATCATATCTTTTAATCCGTAACTCGGATTAAAATATTTTCAACATGAAAGTTGCTCAGAACGACGAGACGAACCCGGATACGCAGCCCGTTCGTCCACCACACACCTCTAACATACCAAACACGCAACTTTCCCCCTCCGGTTCATCTGTCCGAAAACGCGAAACCCCGGGAATACTTTCCCGGATGTTTCCCCCCTTCGTCGGTATCACCTACTACCGCGATTGGGCACACCTAGCATCGTTACTTGTCATGTCATGCATCGATATGCATTTGTTTGCATTGTATTCATTGTTTCTTCCCCCTCTTCTCTCCGGTAGACTACGAGACCGACGCTGCTGCTGCCCAGTTCGACTACGGAGTTGACGACCCCTCCTTCTTGCCAGAGCAACCAGGCAAGCCCCCCCCCTTGATCACCAGATATCGCCTATTCTCCTCTATACTGCTTGCATTAGAGTAGTGTAGCATGTTACTGCTTTCGTTAATCCTATTCTGATGCATAGCCTGACATTGTCGCTACATCTGTTGATACCTTACCTGCAATCCTAAATGCTTAGTATAGGGTGCTAGTTTATCATCATTGGCCCTACATTCTTGTCAGTCTGCCTTGCTATACTATCGGGCCGTGATCACTTGGGAGGTGATCACGGGTATATACTATACATACATACATACTATACAGATGGTGACTAAAGTCGGGTCAGCTCATTGAGTACCCGCAAGTGATTCTGACGAGGGGGCTGAAAGGACAGGTGGCTCCATCCCGGTAGAGGTGGGCCTGGGTTCCCGACGGCCCTCGAGTGTTACTTTGTGGCGGAGCGACAGGGCAGGTTGAGACCACCTAGGAGACAGGTGGGCCTGGCCCTGTTCGGCGTTCGCGGATATTTAATACGCTTAACGAGATCTTGGTATTTGATCTGAGTTGGCTACGAGCCTATACGCACTAACCATCTACGCGGGAGTAGTTATGGGTATCCCGACGTCGTGGTATCAGCCGAAGCACTTCAGACGTCAGCGACGGAGCGGCGCGCGCCGGATTGGACTGGAACGCCTACTAGGCTAGGTCTGCTTCCGGCCGCCCTCGCAACGTGCAGGTGTGCTCAGGGCGATGGGCCCAGACCCCTGTGCGCTTAGGTTTAGACCGGCGTGCTGGCCTCTCTGTTGAGCCTAGGTGGGGCTGCGACGTGTTGATCTTCCGAGGCCGGGCATGACCCAGGAAAGTGTGTCCGGCCAAATGGGATCGAGCGTGTTGGGGAATGTGGTGCACCCCTGCAGGGAAGTTAATCTATTCGAATAGCCGTGATCTTCGGTAACAGGATGACTTGGAGTTGTACCTTGACCTTATGACAACTAGAACAGGATACTTAATAAAACACACCCTTCCAAGTGCCAGATATAACCGGTGGTCGCTCTACCTCAGGGATATGAGGAGGGGATCGCCGGGTAGGATTATGCTATGAGATGCTATTTGGAGATGCTACTTGGAGATGCTACTTAGAGGACTTCAATCTACTCTCTTCTACTTGATGCAAGACGGTGGCGGCGAGAAGCGTAGTCTTCGACATGATTAGTTATCCCCCTCTTATTCTGGCATTCTGCAGTTCAGTCGACTGATATGGCCTCCTTACACATATACCCATGCATATGTAGTGTAGTTCCTTGCTTGCGAGTACTTTGGATGAGTACTCACGGTTGCTTTCTCCCCCCTTTTTCCCCTTTCCTTTCTTTCTGGTTGTCGCAACCAGATGCTGGAGTCCAGGAGCCAGACGCCACCGTCGACGACGACCCCTACTACACCGGAGGTGCCTACTACTACGTGCTGCCCGCTGACGACGACCTGGAGTAGTTTAGGAGGATCCCAGGCAGGAGGCCTGCGCCTCTTTCGATCTGTATCCCAGTTTGTGCTAGCCTTCTTAAGGCAAACTTGTTTAACTTATGTCTGTACTCAGATATTGTTGCTTCCGCTGACTCGTCTATGATCGAGCACTTGTATTCGAGCCCTCGAGGCCCCTGGCTTGTATTATGATGCTTGTATGACTTATTTTATTTGTAGAGTTGTGTTGTGATATCTTCCCGTGAGTCCCTGATCTTGATCGTACACATTTGCGTGCATGATTAGTGTACGATTGAATCGGGGGCGTCACAAGTTGGTATCAGAGCCGACTGCCTGTAGGAATCCCCCTTCCACACTCCTTGGCCGAAGTCGAGTCTAGACATTACAAAAACTTTTACTAACATGGCTGTGCGGCCCATGGGCCCACGTCGCCATCGGGTGGTATTAGGATCTTTTACTCCTCGACCTTTACTCTGGGACTCTGAGCTCTCTTCTATTCGGGTTAAATGATTTTGCTAAAAACAAAACTAACTTTAGGTTCTCGCAAGTACTTTCTCCCGGAGAGCCACTTGTTACCGATGACCGCCTGCTGCACCAGAAGATTCCGAAGATACTCTACGATGTGCTCTGGAGACTATGTGCCATCGCTTTTGCAATTCACTTCCATCGATAAATCCCTCTGGATAACTACTTACACCTATCGTTCATATTGTCATCCCCAGTTGCTCTTGTTATTACAAAATGTTCTGAAATACTCTTCGGTATTCCGAGAATTCTTTACGCTCACTGCCCTGCAGTTCCTTGCTGCATGAATACCCCTACGGATAATTACTCGCGCTTGCCGAGTATCCGCTCATCCCCAGTTGTTCTTGTGTTTCACAAAAGTCTTCAAAATAATATTCGATCTTCCGAAAATCCTCTGGAGCCTTTGGCTCTTGAAATTCT
The DNA here is from genome assembly GCF_018294505.1 of Triticum aestivum. Taxonomy (NCBI): domain Eukaryota; kingdom Viridiplantae; phylum Streptophyta; class Magnoliopsida; order Poales; family Poaceae; genus Triticum; species Triticum aestivum. Next base: position 268,437,176 of record NC_057813.1, read on the forward strand.
TGCTTGCTTGCATTATGGTTAATCCCATAACTCTCGTAGTCTTATTGACATTCCTAGTCATTATCATTTTTGAGTCTGTTGACTCAATATGTTTGCGAATACACGCAATCATCTTTGATCCTTATAAGTTACTTTTCCGGCTGAGCTGCCATTCTTTTAACTAGAATTGGTTCTCGACCAATCCAATTGTCGTTGATTGTACCATAAGGCTATTCAACTTATCCATCCCTAATCAGAGCATTGCTTCTGATCCCTTGATTTGGAAATCATATTTCCTTTGCATTTGACAAATGAGTTAGTCAGTTGTTTCTATAATCTGATCTCCTTGCATTCTTCTTCCTCTAGTTGAGTACCGATACTCGTATCAGATCCTTTGTGGACCATCAAGTCCTTTGTTGGATTGTTATCCGCCAGTGTCCTTCACATTTGATCACTTTGTGAGTTCTTCCCCTTATACATGATGCCCTTGTTAAGTTGTATCCTCTGCTTGGCCAACCATGCTCTGCTTTCGGGCTTGTGTTATTTACTCTGGAAACTTGTGGTATATGTTTCTAAGAAGCCCCTATAGGTTGAACCTATGCCTTCCTTAATATGTGTGAACTCGAAAGTTTTCACGAGTCATACTCTTCTGGTATTTTGCCAGATAAAATTTCAACACTACGACTTCATTGAACGCGAGAAGTGAATGAAAGGTTGTGCATTGGAGAAGTGAGAGTCGACCTTGAACTTTGTGTTCATGCCCATGGACCCGATGTACATCTTCTCATCGAAGCTTCTTTTAAAATTTATTATTCCCTTGATATAAGTTCATCTTATATCTGGGGTATGGCCTTTTACAATCGTGGTTTCGACCATGTTCTCCTGTAAATACCATTTTCGATGCAAGTGTAAGCACTTGTCTTCTGTGGAACAATACCCCGGTACAACCTCTACTTTGATCTGTCGTTGAGTATTACCCCCCTGGTATCTCGAGATTATCATGGAACTGCATAACTTTTTATGAGTTCTTCATCAAGTGCTACCTTCCCACTTATTCCAATTTTTCGCGGGCTCTGAGTTATTGAACACTCCAAGACAACGATAACTGAACCGAGTCCGCTCTTCGGTTCAACAACTCTTCAGTAAGCTTCTATAAGTACGAGTTTGTACCCGATCACGCCATTCCTAGCCTGTTTGGCTATATCATTGTCGTGACGATTCTAACTGTGCTACCTGGTCCTTATTCTCGGAGCACCAATTTTCGACGATGAACTAACCTTACGTCGATCCTCATCGTCATATCATTTCGCCTTGAACAACAAGCTTGGTTTCGAGTTTGTGTCGTACCCTTGGTTCCAATAACCTTTCACTTCATCATTACTTGACTTGATGTCGTTACCGATCGATTACATCTTCATGAACTCTCGCGACAAAGGTGCCATGATCATCAACATTCTGAGCTCATCCAGGATATCAATTGAATTCATGATGAGAAATACCATCCTTGCCCTCGATGAATTGTATTATCGTCGACCACTTTATTGCCTTCCCACCAACACAAGCTTGTTCATGTTTGGTGTTATACCTTGAGTTCCTTGCTATCCAGCAATTGTTATTCTTTACCTTGGAGTATTACCATCCTTTATGTCAAGAATGTTCTGAGATTTGTTCCACCTCTTGAGAATTCTTGACATAGAAATACTTCTCACCATCACCATTCTTTCTTGGTCCCTGTGTTAATTCCAACAAGTGAACGATGTTGTTTGGATTCTTTCCTTCTAGCAACCCTATCTCTTTGAAGTTAATGGTCGAAAGTTCATTCTTAGGCTATTGATTATTGCATCACCATTCTGACATTGGTCGTGCAACCCAACCCATATTTCGGGCGCACCTTTCAACCAATGTTTAATTGTGTATGTTTTCCTCGAGCATACTTCCTTATATCTTTTGATCTGACAAATGTTATCTCCTTGTTCACTTAATTGTGGACATCCATCTTTTGGGAATCTCGGTGAATTACCGTTGAGTTCACCAGACACCTCCTTGTCCTCTCCTTGGGTTAATGATGAACTCTTGATAACGGAAATCACTTCATAGTTCATTTCTCGAGAATCTTACAATGTATTTCGTCGATATGTGCCGCAGCTTTTCTTCTCGGACATCCTGAGTCTGAGGTATCATGACACCAATCGGATCTGAATCTTGGTCGGATATGATGGTTGGGACATTTTCCAAGAGTTATGATGTTGATCCTTTGATGAGCC
>NC_057813.1:268439517-268441357 GCF_018294505.1 Triticum aestivum
CCCCCCCCCCCGGCTGGAGGACCTATCATTATAGATTCCTTTTCAGCAAGGTTATCCGTTCATCCATGGGGAAATTGTAAGACTTATTCTACAAGTTATTCCTGATGGATCCTTTGTGTTTCCAAAGTTTGATCTTCACCTGAAGACCATGTCAATGCTACCTCGAAGCATGTCAATGGTACTCCGATTTTCAACAGGAACATTTGAAGCACGATGCTAAATTTTGTTTATCATTTATCCTAACACCGTTGTATGGGTAATATCATGAGATTCCTCCCCCCCTTACCTAAAGAGTTGTCTACATTATATCCTGCCACGGATATCATGCTCTGCTTGTCCTTGGGAAGGATATATCCCTGAAATATGTGTTTAGACACATTTTCCTTTCCATTGTTCTGTTTAATATGATAATCATATTTTACTTTCTATTGGTTGTTTGAACCTTTCTTGTGATCTATATGATCTAAGCAGCAATGTTCTACTGCTTATGTAAACTCCTCGGTGTGCAATTCTGTCAGTAAGACCCTGTTACTATTGTTGATGACATTCCGGTAGCCACCAATGGACGAGAACTTTGCCTATTGGTCCGCCTCGTTCAACGAGCAGGAAATGGTTCTCTTCGTCCCTCGCCCTTGGTATCGATGTTGTTGCCGACATATCTGACAGGCTACCCTTTGACACGCCTTACTATCATGACCGTGCAAAATGTCGGCCCCCTTCCTACTTTCAACCACCTGGTGGGCCCATAACCCACAGTTCCACAGGATCGAAACCTGACTCTCCTACACCCCCTCTTCCCAAGGTTGTTCCTCGCGTGCGGCCTCGTATGTAATTCACGGGCCACCGTCCCAAGTGATCTATTTTGGTAGCAGACGCAATACTCAATCTCATTGCTCTGGACCCCTTTCGCATGTTGTTTCAGACATCGAACAATGGCCTATCCGTTTGAAACTTCTCATGGTACCTTCTTACTTTACTCTCGATATTTTCTTAAGTTCAATTCGAGAGTTACTTCCTACCCCATTCCCTGAGTTATGTACCAGATAGTCAACCTGGTAAGGCCCGCCCTTCCCGAGTCTTCCCCCATATCCTTTTCGTAAGTACGATGAAGATCCCGAAGAAAGGATGACGACTTCATCATTTTGACTTGAAGCAGAGAAATGAAGACAACAACGAAAGGGATCAACCTCTTTGAAAGGGCAACCAAGACCGAGAAGACTCGTTAGGTTTTTCGCTACCAACACCTTCCCCCCCCCCCTTACTCCACCGCTTAAATCTCGGGACGAGATTTCTTGTAGTGGAGGAGAATTGTGACGCCCGGGTAATCAAGCTACAGTAACCCTGCGCTAATGATGCCATGTCACCTAGGTTACTGTTGGTAAACTCATGTTAGTTCAAAATGATTCAAATTCAAATTTAAAATATAGGCAAACAACAAAAGTTTTCAAATAATAAAACTAAAATGTTCTGGTTGTGCCAAATAATGCGTAGGTGATTATGGTGGAGAAACCACACTTGTATAAAATATGTAAATACTCAAAATGAATAAAATGGTAGCAAAAACAATTAGTTAAATGATTATAAAATAATAAACAGATACAAATGATTTTATGCTAGGTGCCAAGTTGATTGCGGTAGTGGCATAAATATTAAAAATATTTTAGGTGCAACTTGGGTTTTTCATAAACACCGAAATTTAATAAAACAGAAAAGAAGAAAAGAAATAAAATAGAAAAACAAACTAACAAAAAAAAAAGAAAAAGAAACCCCCAAACCCCCGGGCCAACCGACCCAGCTAGCCAACCGGCTGGCCCAGTCGGCCAGCCCACCCAGGCCGGCC
>NC_057813.1:268442780-268480462 GCF_018294505.1 Triticum aestivum
AGCCCGCGTCCCACCGCGCCATGGCCGGAGCCTCGCCGCGCCGCGGCGGCCTTCGTCCGCCGCGCCCCCTCGCCAGTCCCGTTCGGCCGGACGCCCGACGCACGCCCTTCGCCCGTTACGCCGTATACCCAGCGCCCGCGTGCCCGTGCCCGTTAAGGCCCCTGGGGCCTATGACAAATGGGCCCCATGCCCATAACGTTTTACAAAAAAAAGAAATTAAAAATATAGATAAATAAATAAATAAATGATTTAATAAAATTAATTATTAATTAATTAATTAATTATCTAATGAATTAATTAAGTTAATTAATCCGGTTTAATTATTTTAATTAACTAGGTAGGTTAATCAAATAGTAATTATATTGACTAATCTGTTATTAACCTAAAACAGAGAATGACAGGTGGGTCCCACTGGACCCACATGTCAGGTTGACCAAGTCAACTCGGTTGACTGCTGACGTCAGCATGACATCATGCTGACGTCATTAATCCATTTTTCGAATTAATTAAATAATTAATTAAATTCCAGAAATTAATAAAATCTTTAGAAAATCATATCTTTTAATCCGTAACTCGGATTAAAATATTTTCAACATGAAAGTTGCTCAGAACGACGAGACGAACCCGGATACGCAGCCCGTTTGTCCACCACACACCTCTAACATACCAAACACGCAACTTTCCCCCTCCGGTTCATCTGTCCGAAAACGCGAAACCCCGGGAATACTTTCCCGGATGTTTCCCCCCTTCGTCGGTATCACCTACTACCGCGATTGGGCACACCTAGCATCGTTACTTGTCATGTCATGCATCGATATGCATTTGTTTGCATTGTATTCATTGTTTCTTCCCCCTCTTCTCTCCGGTAGACTACGAGACCGACGCTGCTGCTGCCCAGTTCGACTACGGAGTTGACGACCCCTCCTTCTTGCCAGAGCAACCAGGCAAGCCCCCCCCCTTGATCACCAGATATCGCCTATTCTCCTCTATACTGCTTGCATTAGAGTAGTGTAGCATGTTACTGCTTTCGTTAATCCTATTCTGATGCATAGCCTGACATTGTCGCTACATTTGTTGATACCTTACCTGCAATCCTAAATGCTTAGTATAGGATGCTAGTTTATCATCATTGGCCCTACATTCTTGTCAGTCTGCCTTGCTATACTATCGGGCCGTGATCACTTGGGCGGTGATCACGGGTATATACTATACATACATACATACTATACAGATGGTGACTAAAGTCGGGTCAGCTCATTGAGTACCCGCAAGTGATTCTGACGAGGGGGCTGAAAGGACAGGTGGCTCCATCCCGGTAGAGGTGGGCCTGGGTTCCCGACGGCCCTCGAGTGTTACTTTGTGGCGGAGCGACAGGGCAGGTTGAGACCACCTAGGAGACAGGTGGGCCTGGCCCTGTTCGGCGTTCGCGGATATTTAATACGCTTAACGAGATCTTGGTATTTGATCTGAGTTGGCTACGAGCCTATACGCACTAACCATCTACGCGGGAGTAGTTATGGGTATCCCGACGTCGTGGTATCAGCCGAAGCACTTCAGACGTCAGCGACGGAGCGGCGCGCGCCGGATTGGACTGGAACGCCTACTAGGCTAGGTCTGCTTCCGGCCGCCCTCGCAACGTGCAGGTGTGCTCAGGGCGATGGGCCCAGACCCCTGTGCGCTTAGGTTTAGACCGGCGTGCTGGCCTCTCTGTTGAGCCTAGGTGGGGCTGCGACGTGTTGATCTTCCGAGGCCGGGCATGACCCAGGAAAGTGTGTCCGGCCAAATGGGATCGAGCGTGTTGGGGAATGTGGTGCACCCCTGCAGGGAAGTTAATCTATTCGAATAGCCGTGATCTTCGGTAACAGGACGACTTGGAGTTGTACCTTGACCTTATGACAACTAGAACAGGATACTTAATAAAACACACCCTTCCAAGTGCCAGATATAACCGGTGGTCGCTCTACCTCAGGGATATGAGGAGGGGATCGCCGGGTAGGATTATGCTATGAGATGCTATTTGGAGATGCTACTTGGAGATGCTACTTGGAGGACTTCAATCTACTCTCTTCTACTTGATGCAAGACTGTGGCGGCGAGAAGCGTAGTCTTCGACATGATTAGTTATCCCCCTCTTATTCTGGCATTCTGCAGTTCAGTCCACTGATATGGCCTCCTTACACATATACCCATGCATATGTAGTGTAGTTCCTTGCTTGCGAGTACTTTGGATGAGTACTCACGGTTGCTTTCCCCCCCCCTTTTCCCCCTTTCCTTTCTTTCTGGTTGTCGCAACCAGATGCTGGAGTCCAGGAGCCAGACGCCACCGTCGACGACGACCCCTACTACACCGGAGGTGCCTACTACTACGTGCTGCCCGCTGACGACGACCTGGAGTAGTTTAGGAGGATCCCAGGCAGGAGGCTTGCGCCTCTTTCGATCTGTATCCCAGTTTGTGCTAGCCTTCTTAAGGCAAACTTGTTTAACTTATGTCTATACTCAGATATTGTTGCTTCCGCTGACTCGTCTATGATCGAGCACTTGTATTCGAGCCCTCGAGGCCCCTGGCTTGTATTATGATGCTTGTATGACTTATTTTATTTGTAGAGTTGTGTTGTGATATCTTCCCGTGAGTCCCTGATCTTGATCGTACACATTTGCGTGCATGATTAGTGTACGATTGAATCGGGGGCGTCACAGAAATGTTTGGTCCCTTAAGGAGGTGTCCAGCGCAGTGAACAAGGCAATCGACTATGCGGCTTTATAACTTTCACTTAGCCATAGAAGTCTACAATTTTAAATTTCGGCGAAGCCCCTAGAATCCGGAAGGCCGAATTGGGGCGCTATATACGCCTAGATCGGACGAAGCCGATTTATCGCCTAAAGCGGAAAAATCTTTAATGATTTTAAGACCTCTCGAACAGCGACCAGCTCTCGCCACATCATGCCGGTCAGTTTTCAGCTTTCTCCACTGAGGTGCTCGTCCGGAAGAACCGAGACACAATCACAGTAGTTCTCCCTGCGCTACCTTAGCCGATAGAACGGAACGTAAGGTACCAAAACAAGGGAGCCAGGCTAACCCAACTGTAGAGCCAAGACATGATTCGGAGCTAATGCATATAGTGCTATAAGTTCGGGGTGCTGCACTGTTGAAAGTGTTCAGACTTTACTTGCCGTATTACGGGGCGCCATGAGAAGGCCCTGGCAAACTGACCGTACCAAGGTGTACAGATGCAATATCGAATAAACATTTATAAGAAAAAAATGCTCAAATAAGAATAATAAGCCGACGCTATTTATGATCTCCCATTGATGAATAATACGTTTAAGCGTATGTTTACAATGGATGCATTAAGCGGAGATAAATAGTACTATTTGACATGTCCTATCCAGGGGCAGGCCGCGTACAGATAGATAAAACAGGTATAACGATCATAAATAGATTCCACCTGGGTATTTCCTTCTGTGTACAATGCCTATTGCCTCCTTGGTTTTCTCTCCTATGTGAGGCCGGCAATCCGACTCTTCTGAAGAGGCTGCACTAAAGAAATGTCCTGAAAGGTAAAAGGGAAAGATTATGAAGGTATGTAACGGTTACCCGCACTATTAACTGAGTTGTCGTTGCGCCTCCGCCTACGCCCATGGTATCTTGAGTGCGTAATTGTGTGCGCGTGGCATGAATGCTGCTTTGATGGGGCTTGAGCGGAGGCCGGACTGCTAGTCGCGCTCTTGGCGTGCTTGATGGTCCTGTTGCGGGGTGCTCCGGACTCTCTTGACGGTGCTCGAAGTTGTTGTTGCCGGATTGGTTTGTCGGAGTAGGCCGCATTGTACTTCCGCCGCGAGGGCTGCAGTATGCTCCTCTGTTCGGAGAGAGCGGTCCATGTTTCCGTTGACTATTATGACCGCGCGTGGTCCTGGCATCTTGAGCTTGAGGTATGCGTAGTGTGGTACCGCATTGAATCTAGCAAATGCGGTTCGTCCGAGCAGTGCATGGTAACCACTACGGAAAGGGACGATATCGAAGATTAACTCTTCGCTTCGAAAGTTATCCGGAGATCCGAAGACCACTTCCAATGTCACAGAGCCCGTACAACGGGCCTCTACTCCAGGAATCACACCTTTAAAGGTGGTTTTGGTGGGCTTGATCCTTGAAGGGTCAATGCCCATTTTGTGCATTGTGTCCTGATAAAGCAGGTTCAGGCTGCTGCCACCGTCCATAAGGACTCGCATGAGGTGAAATACGTCGATGATTGGTTCTAAGACCAATGCGGCTGAGCCGCCGTGATGGATGCTAGTAGGATGATCCCTACGATCAAAGGTGATCGGACAAGATGACCATGGGTTGAACTTGGGGGCGACTGGCTCCATCGCGTAGATGTCCCGTAGTGCCCGCTTTCGTTCCCCCTTGGGGATGCGAGTGGCGTAGATCATGTTGACCGTTTTCACCTCGGGGGGGGGGGGGATTTCTTTTGTCCCCCCGTGTTCGGACGCCGGGGCTCTTCGTCATCGTCGTTGTTCAGCCTCTTGTCCTTGTTTTCAGCATTTATTTTGCCGGCCTGTTTGAACACCCAGCAGTCTCTATTGGTGTGGTTGGCTGGCTTGTCTGGGGTGCCATGAATTTGGCACGATCGCTCCAGTATGCGGTTTAGACTGGACGGTCCCTGATTATTTCTTTTGAACGGCTTCTTCCGCTGACCGGACTTGGATCCACTGAATCCGGCGTTGACTGCCGTGTCTTCAGTGCTGTTGCCGTTGTTCCTTCGCTTATGTCTGTTATGCCGTGGCTTGCCGTTAGTATCGCGGCTGTCAGGGGTGCTGGAATGTGGCGTGGTGCCGCTGCGAGCCAACCAGCTGTCCTCGCCCGCTCAAAAGCGGGTCATTAGCGTTGTGAGAGCTGCCATGGATTTGGGTTTTTCCTGACCGAGGTGTCGAGCGAGCCACTCGTCACGGATATTATGCTTAAAAGCCGCCAGGGCTTCGGCGTCCGGACAGTCGACTATTTGGTTCTTTTTAGTTAGGAACCGAGTCCAGAATTTCCTGGCTCACTCTCCGGGCTGTTGAGTAATGTGGCTCAAGTCATCAGCGTCCGGTGGTCGCACATATGTGCCCTGGAAGTTGTCGAGGAATGCGTCTTCCAGGTTTTCCCAACTGCCAATGGAATTTGCTGGCAGGCTGTTTAGCCAGTGCTGGGCTGGTCCTTTGAGCTTAAGGGGAAGGTACTTGATGGCGTGTAGATCATCTCCGTGGGCCATGTGAATGTGGAGAAGGAAATCTTTGATCCATACTGCAGGGTCTGTTGTGCCATCATATGATTTGATGTTTACGGGTTTGAACCCTTCTAGGAATTCATGATCCATCACTTCGTCAGTGAAGCAGAGGGGGTGTGCGGCGCCTCTATGCCGGGCTATGTGGCTACGCAATTCGAATTGGTCTGGGTTGCTGTGTTCGTACAGGCCGGACTTGTTGATGATGTATCCGGCGTGACGGTCATCATCGCGTGCTGGGGCGCGCCCCCGCGATCCGTAGATCGATCTTAGCTGTCCTGCTTTATTTTCCAGAATATCTTGCAGGTCTTGCCTGTTACCCCGGGCCGTAGTGTATTGGCGTGGGGGTGCGGGCTGGTATTCGGGCTGATATCCCATTTTATCCCGGCCATGGGGTGGCCGGTCAGCCGTTTGGGGCTCGAGTCCGTATTCCTCGGCTGCCAGGACTTCCGTCCATCTATCTGTGAGCAGGTCTTGATCAGCCTAGAGTTGCTGCTGCTTCTTCTTCAGGCTCCTCGCAGTGGCAATGAGCCGACGCTTGAAGCGCTCCTGCTCCATGGGATCCTCAGGCACGCCGAACTCATCGTCGCCGAGGCTAATCTCGGCTTCGGAGGGGGGGCATATAGTTGTCCTCCCCCGGATATCCGTCGGTCGCCTGTTCGTCTGGGCTGACCTTCTCATCTTCCTGTTCGGCCTGCTCGAAGGCGGGCTGGTCAGGGTTGTATTCCTCTTTAGCGCCATCCGGATTGCTTTCATCTCCGGGGCCGGTATTGCTGTGGCTTGGAGCGGCGCCGACGACGCCCATGCTTTGCTTTTCTCCCTGAGGGGTTATCCTCCATTGCCTCGTCGCCATTGGTTTCATTCTGAGTGTCCACCATGTATATATCGTATGAGGAGGTGGCCGTCCACTGCCCTGTGAGCAGTGGCTCCTGTGATTCTCCTGCATCGTCGTCCATACCGTCGATGTCTTCGGAGTCAAAGTCAAGCACGTCGGTTAAATCATCGACCGTGGCAATGAAGTGGGTGGTGGGTGGGCAGCGAATTCCTTCGTCGACTGCTTCCCACTCAAGCCAGATATAGTTGGCCCGGAGCCTCCTGACAAAGAGAGAGACTTTAATGAGTTCAGCATGTCGCCAAAGGGCGAGTGCTGGAAGATGTCCGCAGCGGTAAACTCCATTACCGGAGCCCAGCCTGACTCGGCCAGCTCGAGGGTGTGCGGACCAGAGCCAACAACCGGATACGAGTCCGAGGGCCCGGGGTTACAGGCCTCCACAGAGGTGAGACCTGTGTTCGGATCCACCACCGATGAGTGTGCGGCCTGCAGGGTGAGGTCCGACCCTCCGTCCTCAGGCAACGCAACCTGCTCCAGATTTAGATCTGGGGCTACTGCAGGGGTGATATCCCATGCATCATCCGACAGCAGGTCTAAGCCATGCCCATCGTAACTGTTCGGTGCTCCTGGTGCAGGCCCAAATCCGTCGAAGATCAAGTCTCCGTGAATATCTGTCGTGTAGTTCAAGTTTCCGAACCGAACCTGGTGGCCAGGGGCGTAGCTGTCGATCTGCTCCAGATGGCCAAGCGAATTGGCCCGCAGTGCGAAGCCGCCGAACATGAAGATCTGTCCGAGGAGAAAAGTCTCCCCCTGGACCGTGTTGTTGACGATTGAAGGCGCCATCAAGCCCCGCAGTGACGACACAGAGGAACTCTCAATGAAAGCACCAATGTCGGTGTCAAAACCAGCAGATCTCGGGTAGGGGGTCCCGATCTGTGCGTCTAGGCTGATGGTAACAGGAAGCAAGGGACACAATGTTTACCCAGGTTCGGGCCCTCTCGATGGAGGTAAAACCCTACTTCCTACTTGATTAATATTGAAGATATGGGTACTACAAGAGTAGATCTACCACGAGATCGTAGTGGCTAAACCCTAAGAGCTAGCCTATGATGGTATGATTGTAATTGTGATCGGCCTTCTAAGGACCAACCTCTCCGGTTTATATAGACACCGGAGAGGGCTAGGGATTAGATGGAGTCAGTTACAAGGAAGGAAACACAATATCCGGATCGCCAAGCTTGTCTTCCACGCATAGGAGAGTCCCATCCGGACACGAGCTGAAGTCTTGAGTCTTGTATCTCCATGCTTCAATAGTTAGAACAATGTATACAATACGGCTGTCCGGATACCCCCTAATCCAGGACTCCCTCACTCTCTTCGGTGGAGAAGAAGAGTGCTTGGGCGCTAGGGCTCGAGCAAAGGGGAATGGACTAGCGGAAGGGAAAGGCATGGGTAAAGAGGAGGAGACCTTATCTCTTTATAGAGGCAGTAAAACCTTTTTGCGCCTCCCCACTTGCCTAGTGGAACCCGCTCGTTCCCCACTCGCCGCAATTAGCGGTGCGGTTGGGCTACCCGTGCCCGTGTTAACGAAAATCCCATGATAAGGGGACATGATCTATGCTTCGACAAAACGTGCCGAGGAAACCGCCTCGCAATATGCACTGTGGGAAAATGGTTCGAATAATGACTAGGCCATAGTGTCATGCCACATTGTCTGAAGTTGTCAGCAGATTACATTTGTGGAATATCATTCTCCCTACGGAGGTATGTGAAGATCATCTTGCAGATCCGGACACGATTTAAGTGTTCGGTAATTACTTTGGAGTATTCGGAGATGGAACCCGCCTTGCAATGCCGAAGACAAACTGAGCACCAGACTCATCATCATTGAAGCCTGGTTCAGGGGCTACTGAGGGAGTCCTGGATTAGGGGGTATCCGGACAGCCGGACTATATACTGTGGCCGGACTAATGGACCGTGACGATACAAGACTCAAAACTTCGTCCCATGTCCGGATGGGACTCTCCTTTGCGTGGAAGATAAGCTTGGCGATTCGGATATTAGATTTCCTTCTTTGTAACTGACTCTGTGTAAACCCTAGCCCCCTCCGGTGTCTATATAAACCGGAGGGTTTGGTCCGTATAGGGACGATCAAGACAATCATAATCATCATAGGCTAGCTTCTAGGGTTTAGCCTCTATGATCTCGTGGTAGATCAACTCTTGTAATACTCATATCATCAAGATCAATCAAGCAGGAAGTAGGGTTTTACCTCCATTGAGAGGGCCCGAACCTGGGTAAAACATTGTGTCCCATGCCTCCTGTTACCATTAGCCTTAGACGCACAGATCGGGACCCCCTACCCTGGATCCGCCGATTTTGACACCGACAAGTCCCGATAGCTCCTTAGAGATGGATTCAAAGATAGATGACCAATCCTATTCCCCCACCGAGGTGTATGTTCAAACATGGCATGGTTATACTGCTCATATCATGCATATGGTGTCTTGCATTGCATAGTTTAGACATCATATACACAATATTCAACACCATGTTCTTAGTTCAGACATCATATCGAATGCCCTCTGTTTAGCATATAAATCACATATGTGAATTAAATGATGCGATCGTGATTACTTAGATAGCATGTAGGTGAATTATGTCATGCGATCCTGTTTAGTTATTCATCATATCTTTGATTTATGTTATGCTATGCTATCCAGTTTAGATAGACATCATATATGTGAAATTATGTCATGCTATCCGTTTTAGTTAAACAATATACATGCCAATTATTTAATGCCTTTTTTCCACACTATCTATTGCATCTGTCTCTCATACGATGTCTGTACATTCAACTATGTTTCCTGTTTATCAGCCATTTGAATTGGAGCGGGTGATGCCAGTATCCAGCGGACTAAAAACATGGTCTTCAAATAAAATAGTGCTACCTCTTGGTGGAGATAGCACCCCGGTTGTACATGCATAAGAACCAGCCCTACCGCACATAACCCAAACTCTCGCAGATTGTACCCCTACTGCGATGGACAAAGAACCAGCTTCACCCAATCTAACCCCAACCCCAGAACATAGTAACCCAGTTCCTGTTGACACAACACCATCTCCACCACAGAGCTCCCAAACAAGAGCAGTTAGTTAGGTAGCTCCAGTTCCTGAAGGGCCAGTACTACCAAGGTGAACCCCAACTCCACCAGTTAGTACGCCTATTCCTGTGGAGGAAGCACAACCAGCTAGTCGTAGTTTAGCAGCTATCACATTTGATGTTGTTAAATCGTATGTGCGTATCTTCCCATCTTGGAGATATTATACTGAAGATGAAGGAAAATGCCAGTTGCAGGTGTTTGTCCAGGAGTTATGTGTAAGTAATGTTATTCATTGCAATTACTTTGCTTTGTCCCATACATCCTACCTCCATGATGGTTATAATACAACAAATTTTCCCATTTTTCTCTACAGAGAAGGACCGATTTGGAAACTCAGGATGAGGTAACCTGTGCTAATACCTCTGCTATCTTCAAGAATGCTTGGTGACAGTATCGGAATTACCTGAAGAAAATGTACTTCACTGGCAAAGAAACTCATCAAATTCCCTTACGTTCCCCTGAGACACATTTACTGGATGATTACTGGGAACGCCTTGTTCTGTAATGGTCCCGAACCAAGAATGTGGTAAGGTCTATGAGCTCATTTTCTATTTTTAAGTACTATATTCTTGCGTCTTACTGTACTTTGTTCATGTAGAACAAGTGCCTAAACCTGAAGAACAACTGTTATAATTTAAGATTCCATTGCTATCATAGTTCAAAAAAGCGCTAGGTGTTAATTGTGCGTTTTGCCACTGCCTTGCGTTTTACTGACCAAAGCGCATGCTTATGCGCAATTATGCACAGATTAAGCGTAGTTATGCGCAATGCGTTTTGCCAACGCCTAGAGCCTAGGTGCGCCTTTTTTAACTATGATTGCTATCGTGCATACTGCTTTGCTCTTGTATCACTGTATTTACTCATACAAACTTATTTTTAAATTAAAGGATCCAATCGAAACTCCAATGTCACAGCAGGTATGTTCACGCATGTTTCTTTAACAGGTTTGCTCTTATCAGTAGCTCTATTGATTTCAATTTCAATTGTGTATACAGTTGACTTCTCATATCATGCATATTACTACCATCACAACAGAGCCAATAGTGTTGTTGTAAATGTAGACCCATGGTACCCATCTGAAATCTTGTTGTGCCGTATAGTTTCCCACGCTTTGTATTCTTTCACTGCTGCTTTTGTCTTGAACTGATATGATTTGAACCGTGTCTCTATTTTGATTTGGCAAGACAATGCAATGACCATAGGACATAGATATATGTTTGTTTGATGCTTTTATTATGTACTAGTACTTGGCAATAGAAGAATTGGTAGTTTAATCCTGTCCACCTTACTAATGAACTGGTTCACCGAAATGAGTTTCATATACTAGTACATGCTAAACCTGTTATGTGTCTGCTTGTTTCTTCTTTTAGAATGCTGACAGATTATTGGGGAAGAGTACCTTATTAAGAAATGGTAAAGGAAGTAATGCAGATAAGGTTCAGGATAGTGACACATCCTTGTTGGTCCCCAACAAAGCTGATAAAACAACTAAGGAAGACTATCTTGAAGACAGTGAGACAACCCCAAAGTCCTGTCTTGGTTTAGTGTTCGAGTTACTGGCCACTACCGCTTGCACAAGCTATTCAAACTCACTGTCTGAATCAATTCGGTTTCTTGAGTCTCAACTACAAGCTGAAAAACATCGATCAGCCGTGCTGCGACAAGAAGCGGAAGGACTGCGGAAGTCCCTGGAGCATTCAGATGCATACTTTCTAGTGCAACAGCAAGCATTGGAGGATTTTAGCGCCAAACAGGACAAATCTAATAAGCTTGCTAAGCTTATTGCTAGCATGGTGGATACCCAGGATAACATTTCTTGAGCTCTTATGAAGTTGTTTCAGTTGTGCTCTTGTTTTGCTGCCGCGTTTATTTGCACTTGTGGCCAATTTTGACGGCCAGTGTATGTAATATGCCGCTTTGTTCCCTATATTTGCACTGGTGGCGAACTTTGATGCCCAGTGGATGTAATATGTGTAATAGCGGTAATAGGCTAGCATTAATTGCTTGCTTATTTCCTCATTGTCTTGTTTAGTTGTTTGCTTGTAGTCACTGCAGTTCTTTTTCTGTGTTTTTCTAGTGGCCACAATACCCTATTTTTGGTAACTAGGCCAAAATAATCATGGCAGCACATGGACTGTTGTAACCATGGGCGTCCTGCGAGCCGTATGATCCATGGGCCTTCTACGGGCGTAGGATCCATTGGCCTTCTGTATGGGCCGTAGTATCCATGGGCCTTCTACGGGCCGTAGGGTCCATGGGCCTTCTACGGGCCGTAGGATCCATGGGCCTTCTACGGGGTGTATCATCATTTCGCCAATCATGGGCCGTACTATTCGTGGACCATAACGGGCCATTAATGGGTCGTATTGGATAACTGTATGAAAAGAGCCCAACGGTTTTTTTGACATGAAAACGGCCCAATGTATTAATGGTCCACAAACGGGCCGACTGTAACGACGGGCTGAATTTGGCCCACAAGCAGAAAATGACAGTAACGGGCCGTAAGTAACCGTATGCTGCAAATGAGCCCAAGAATAAATGGGCCCTGAGAAGGGCGAAATATAACTTGGGCTAGAAATGGCCTAGTGGAATAATGGGTTGTTAATGGGTATAAAGTGATACACTGTTCATTACGGGCCAGTTTCACCACGGGCCATTAATGGGCCAAGAGTTACAAAGGGCCTCATATGGGCCGAAAGAAGTCATGGGCCACACATGGGCCGGAAGTTAAAACGGGCTGGAATCATATTGGACAGCCCAGATGATGCTACTCGGCCTAATTCAGATAGGGCATAACGGGCCCTGGGTTAGCAGGATGTAAATGGGCTATATGCGGACAGGCCATTAACAGGCTTTCCGTGGGCCGGCCCGCCACCTTTTGACAAAGTCAAACGGGCCGACCTTTTCACAGGAATGGGCCTCTGTTGGGCCGTGCCACGTGTCGACGTATCATAGGCGCCTTGGGTCCAATGAGTGGATGACATCTGTCCCAACGGTGAGCCGACACGTGTTTCCTCCAGCCAATGATGATTTTACACGGAAAATCCCCATTGGTCAGGGTTGTTAACGGGTTATCAGATCCAAAACCGGACCCGATAGCTTAATGGCGTTCCGTTACGGTGGATGCCACGTGTTGGTCACCCTTGACGAAAGCACTTCCGTGACGCGCGATTTATCGTCATTGAAGTGGACACTTTCGTGATGATAATTTTGGTAATGCCATGGAACACTTCTACGAAAGCACATGTATGACTGTCTTGATTCTGTCACAAAATCTTCATGGATGTACATGCATGACAGAAAATGCGACCTACTGTGACAAACATGTATCATCACGGAAGTGTATTTTTTTGTAGTGCAAGCAGATGGAATTCAACAAAATTAGAAGCAATACAAGGTAGACATCACAGATAACATGCAACCGCATATAACAGTGCCAAGTTAGAGGGAGCACCGGTGATGGTGCACTAGGGGAGACGTGCTCATCATAAAGACAACTTATTTGAGTGTCTATGCATGTGTTGTCTTGGAAATCATCTTGGGGGTGTGGATGAGTAGAAACTGTAGAGGCCTTCCGTTTGGAAGGAGCACCTTTATCCGCTGCCTTGCTAACTTCCTTCCGCTTTATTGATTTTGAATTGTCAAGTAAAACCGACAAGAAAAAGCAATAAAATTCTCTCTTCAGAACTCATTCATGCATGATACTGACAATCACTACTTTGATGTAAGGCAAACACATGATACTAGGATGGAATATATACGAAAAACAGGACGGCATGGCATGTTCACAACTGTTTGTGTAAACTAAGCATAAACCATTCCAACAAATAAGAAGCAATGCAAGCTAGACACCACATGAAAGATGCAACCAATATGACTCTGCCAAGTTAAAAGCGTCCCATCATAAATGGAATTTCAACAAATTAGAAGCAGGACATGCTATAAATCATATGAAAGATGTAACTAAATTGCACTACATATACTGATGGTGTCTCATCATATTGATTGATGCGGGATACAAAAAAACAATAGTTTTATGTAAGGACATGCTTAATAGACAAATGTACTATGTACTAAATACAAGAAGGCATGTCACATTAACAGGAATAATGTATAAGATAAGCAGACTAGCACATGCAGTTTAACCAGATTGGAAGAATTACAATCTAGACACCATATGCAACATGCAACCACATATCACGCTGCCAAGTTAGAGCAAGCACCTACGATGCTAGTGTAGGGGAAATGCGATAATCAACTATGAAGCTACATTCACTATCTTCATCTAGCCTTGCTGTTTCTTGAGAATCATGTCGGGAGGCTGACGCTGCATTCTTTAAATGAGGAGTAGTCCACTTGCCTGCCTGCCTCATCATAAGTGATTGATGAGGGATACACAAGAACATTAGTTTGATGTAAGAACATGGTTAATACACAGATGTACTAGTATGTACCAAAAACAGAAAGGCATGTCATATTCAAAGGTATAATGTTTAAGCTAAACAGATGCAATTTAACCAAATTGGAAGCAATACAAGCTAGACATCCGGCTGGAGTGGTGAGCATGATCATCTAGGACCCGAGAGCCTGGTGGGAGGCGGGCTGCTTCGCCACCATCGCGGCTTTTTAGTTGGCTTCCAGGTGATGCCTGTCTTTGCTGGGCTTGTCACTGGCTCGGCCAGTGCCCTGACTAGCTATTTGTATTCTGGTGCTCACGAGATGGTGGTTCATGTAAAAAATATCTTTCCTTATCTTAATAAAGACCGACTTTGGCCTTTCGAATACAAGCTAGACACCATATGGAACATGCAACCACATATGACACCGTGAAGTTAAAGCAAGAACCTGGGATGGTGGTTCATTGCGAGCGAGGTCATCAACTCCAGAGCTACGTTTACCGTCTCCATCTGCTGACACTGCACCCTTTATAAGTGTGAAACGTGTCTGGCCTATCCACGTACCATGCTGGAGCGACTTGTCTCTTTTCTTTTTGGCTTGTCTCTTGGCAGCAGAGTCGGAAATACCCTTGCATAAAAACACAATAGTGAGAGTAAGGGTGAAGTGTGTGCAGAACTAGTGCACTGTAAAAGTAGAAGATAGCAGGTGGCTGAAAAATAAATGACAGGAGACATATGATAGCCCTAGAACATTGCATGGCAAACAAAATTAGATTCTACTCCGTATGATTTTGTAATGTATGAGCACAAGAAATGCAGGTACTCCTCCAGCAAACCACCACATGTGGTCATTTCTAAGATAACAGTCGACTGAAAATAAATAGGTCAGTCGACTTTTTTAATGAACCGTCCGATCTATAAGGAACAGGCAGATGGCCTTCGTCTACCTCCCGCCAGTCACTGTTGATGATCTTTCTCGAACCACCAGTGACCACCGGCACTGACCCCTGCCTCCGCCGCCCCGCCCTCCCCTCGACTTCACACCACCTCCATGCTTGGCAGCGCCCCCAGGCCATCCCATTAATCCTGGCCGACCTCCAGATTGGGCACCAGTAGCTCTAGACCCCACACGCCCCTAAGATAAACACCAATGCGCTGCTTCCCTGGCGTAATAGGCGTACTAGCACCTTTTATGCTGGGGAATGCTTCCGTTAATTGGGAATCAACTGACCAGAAATTTAAATTCAGGGGGGTGACGGACCTCTAGCTAAGGTGAAATAGTATATGAGGAGAAACCTTGTGCATCGCGAGTTACTAGGAACATCTAGTATGAAGAAGAAGCGGTCAACTAGTGTCTTTTGTGGGATGAATACCGTGCAAGCAGACACGTAAGATTTGCACGAATAAGGGAAGAGGAGTACCCTTATCAGTTGCCAGTGTGGTCTCGATATGTCACAGTGATCTTCTTGTTTTTACCGGGGGAACCGATGTTTTGGAGAGCCGTGGATCCTTGGAGAAACATATGGCCAAATTGTTGACTGTGTTGTTGTGGCCACATATCGGTGGAGAGGAAGCAGATCCGAGGTGGCGAAGGATGGCGTAGCAGGAACAGCTCCGGTGCGGTGGACGGTGGCGAAGTTGGAGTGGCAGTAGTGAGGCGTAGGACGGCGTGGTTGAACTGGCACGGGTACGGACGGCTCGGCCTCGGCTTCAACTACTAGCCGGGGAGGCCATTGCGGTTGAGGTTGCGGTGGACGACGATGTCGGGGTGTCGGCTCCGGCGTGATGGAGGAGGGCGGCGGTTGATGGGTGGGATGGGGTGGCAGACGGAGGACGCCGGGGTTTCGCGGCTGGTGGAGAGGTAGTTTTTGCGCCCACGGAGTATGAATAGGGAATTGGATGGGCGGGCGGGGGGAGGAGGGAGAACCATGTTTCGGTTTGGGACGCGCTTGTTTTTGTATTTTTTGAACAGAAGATGGGACCCGCTTGTTTGAAATTTGGAGAAAGTACAAACTTTGCCCCCCTGTTAAATTTCGGACCTACTGCGGGTCGGGGGTAGGATGGTAATCCCAGGTGTCCCAAATAGTGGGCGGGAGCAATTTCTGCCGCATGCACGTGTGCTTAGGCGGCCATTGTGTATGAATGTTTTTTGGAGGCAGTTGCGTGGCGTCTAGATGAAGCTACAAACCTACCCCGGTTTAGACCTTTGGACGTCGGGCCGGTAGGTTTCACGGGTCGGATTTATTAGAAAACTAATTTCCTTGTACTACCAAACATTGGTCTCATGCGGTTTCGGGCGATTAGAGGCTCTTTTGGTGCTTCATTCAAAATTATGAAACACAAGCATTCACGTTTAGAGTACTCTTGAACTATGAGGATTGACCTAAATAGACAACGTTATATTTGACCTTGTATGTCTGAAAACCTCATTAAATTATCCGCTTCTTTTTGAAATTTTGACACTTGAAAATCCTATAACTACGATTATTTTGGAATGGAGGAGCTAAATTTGAATCTATTTTGTACACGACTACATATGCTATGATGTACAAAATTAGAGCAAAGATTGGGGCCCCCATAATTTAGGTATGATTTACAAATGCCATGATATAAAATTCAAATAATTGAATGGACTTCATGTTGAATTCAATTTTTTAAAACCACCTTAAGTTGAATTCAAATGTATGCTAGTTCATAGGTAGCTATTTATAATGTTCATTGTGTAACTTTCATATGTATAATGTGCTTTACACACACAACATGAACTATACACACGTTCATATTCGATTGCTAAAGTGATGCATTGTCTGGAGTTCAAAATACTAACAATGTGGATCAATTGTGTCGAATAATAACATAGACATGCTCAAATTCGATAGAATCCAGATGTCTCATGGATCAATGACCATTCCTTACACGAATTGCAAATATCATGATCCCATCCTAATATTTGGATACAATTTATATCTTTAATCAATGTGTACAGTAGTCTTTTACGTGTAGTTTCACTCTCCATCGGTGGTCTCTCACACATGCTCACACACTCTCTCCCGAGGTATCTTTCTCGCACACATGCTCTAGAAATAACCCTCCCTCCCTCTCATAACCATTTACAACTGTTTTCACTAACCTTTATCACAAACACTCTTCCACTCGCAAGCATACACACACACAATCCCCATTGACCCTTTCTATATACATAGACCTGCCAATGGGTCTCCTGTACGCACATTATCTTTAGGCTTGTCTCTCACGCATTGTCTCACACCTCTCTTCCTAATCGACGAGTATGATTCTAGCAGAGCATTCTGTAGGATGCCCCTTAATGTTATTGTCGGCGTCCTGGGAACGGGGGTCCACAGACTTGCCTACCTGCGGCCTGCAGCATGGCTCAGCAGTGGCCCAGTACAGCCTGTCTTCATCAACCCAAGCTCAAGATCCTCGCGAGGGGCCAAACCTCGCGGGGCGGACAACATAAGGCCTCCTCATGGGCGGCCTCGCCAGGCAGGCTCGTGAGGAGGTAGAGAGATCAAGGCGAGGGGTACCTCGCGAGGTGCTCAGGACGCAAGCCATGATGATCAAGACCAGGCGGGCGCCAGCCTGTGCAGTGTCCTCGTTTCCTCTTTGGTGCAAAGGGGGCAAGCGCAGGTGCGGAGTACCGAGGCATCAAGCAAAGGTTTCCATATCTGTGCAACGAGACCAAGACCAGCAGGACGACAGGACGGAGGTCATCGTGGAGCCCAAGACGATGTCATCACCAGTGCCTTTGACAGTCGAAGACTACCTTTAGTTAGGATAGCTTGTACTAGCTGTCCCCTTTTCAAAATGGCCGTTGTTGGCTTCCTTCCCGCTCAATATTTGGGAAGAGGACCAGGGCCTCTATAAATAGAGATAGCCACCACAGTAGGAAGGGATCGAATCCTGGCTAGGCGGAACATCCATGCATCACCACAAGAACAGCTCTCACGAGGCTGTTCTTCCTCTGTACTGTTCATCGTCAACCGAAGAGGCAATCCACCACACCACACACTGGATTAGGGTATTACACCACAACGGTGGCCCGACCAGTATAAACCTCGTGTCTCTTGTTTTTTTCATCATGCTAGCTTAGAATCGCAGCGAGGTTTTGGGCGTGCTTTGGTAGGGAGAAGATCTTCGTGTGCACCCCAGAGTTCAAACCTTAAGGGTTTTGCCGGAATCCCATATCCGACATTTGGCGCGCCAGGTAGGGGTGCGCCAGAGCTCTCCCTTCCGTCAGCTCGCTCTCCACCAACACCGCGCTTCGCCCTCATGGTGGACAAGGCGTTGCCAGAGATGCCAACGCTGGGGCCAGGGGGCTCCGAGCCTTGGCCCCCGCCTTGCGGTAGGTGTAGTGGCCGCACAAGTTCAAGCCAGAGATGCCCCCGCGCTACAATGGCGCGGCGGATCCGTTGGCTTTCCTACTGGCATACGAGGAGGCCGTCCTCAAGGCCGGGGCGGCAACAAGGTCATGGCCAATTGGTTTCCCATGGCTCTCACCAGCATCCCGCGCGTTTGGCTGCTCAACCTGCCAACATTCTTGGTGGCCTCCTAGGAGGAGCTGTGCAACCTCTTCCTCGCCCATTACGCTGCGCTGGCGCCCCCGGTCATCGCAGCTCTCCTGGGTGGCTCGTCACAGCTCTCCTGGGTGGCTCACAGGCGCCACCATCAGACTGCCACGCCAAGCCGTTCTTCCGCCAGATCGGCGCTGCCCTCGCGCAACAAGGAGCTCCTCCGGGATGGGCAACACCCAAAGCCGACCTGACCTTCAACTCGGACGATCACCCCGTCAACATCGCCTGCTCGGGTGTGCTCCCAATGCTTTGCACGCCCACCTTCTGCCAGGTGGCCATCACCAGGACCCTCATCGATGGCGGCGCTGGCCTCAACATACTCTCAGCGGAGGACTTCAGCCTCATCCATGTACCGCTGGAACAGCTCCGACCCAGCAAGTCCTTTTCGAGCGTAGGATGCGGTTCCTCCAGCTCCCTGGGGCAGATCGGCCTTCCTGTGACCTTCAGCACCCATGACAACTTCCGCACAAAGCTGGTCAACTTCAACATTGCCCGCATCTGCCTCCTGTACAACGCCATCCTCGGATACCCCGCCTTGGCTCAGTTCATGGCAGCGACCCATCCAGCCTACAACCTCATGAAGATGCCCGGGAGCAGCGTGTCCTCACCATAGTTGGGGATACCAAGAATGCTTTGCTGGCGCTCAAGCTCTCCCTCAAGACAGCCGCGGCAGCACAGCCTGCCGGCACAGACACCTCCAAGGCCAAGGAGGCTGCGCCGACCAAGAAGAAGCAACTATTCACCCAGGACAAGGCGGAAACCAAGTAGGTACCCATTGAGGAGGACGGGTCCTCAGGCGGCACCTTCGCCATAGGTGCCAATCTCGACCCCGACCAAGAGGAGGCGCTGATGAAGTTCCTGCGTACGAACAAGGAGGTGTTCGTGTGGGAACCCAAGCAGCTAGTGGGGGTCCCAAGGCAGGTGATTGAGCATCACCTGAATGTGTGCCCCAATGTACGCCCCGTAAAGCAGAAAGCAAGGCGGCAGTCTATAGAGAAATAGGCCTTCATCGTCCAAGAAACCCGTAAGCTGGAGGCAGCAGGTGTTATTCGTGAGGTTCGCTACCCTGAATGGCTGGCAAACCCAATTGTTGTGCCGAAAGTAGGGGGGAAGGAGTGCATGTGCGTCGACTTCACCAACCTCAACAAGGCCTTCCC
Source organism: Triticum aestivum (assembly GCF_018294505.1). Lineage (NCBI taxonomy): Eukaryota > Viridiplantae > Streptophyta > Magnoliopsida > Poales > Poaceae > Triticum > Triticum aestivum. The sequence continues at coordinate 268,462,183 of NC_057813.1, forward strand.
TCAAGATCAGTTCCCGCTCCCTTGCATCGATCAGATCATCGACTCCACCACCAAGTGTGACCTACTGTGTTTCTTGGATGCGTTTTCGGGCTATCACAAAATCAAGATGGCAGTAGAGGTTATGGAGAAGACGGCCTTCCTGATCCCATGTGGGGTATACTGCTACACCTGCATGCCGTTCGGGTTGCGCAACACGGGCGCAACTTTCCAGCAGCTGATGCACACCGCCTTAGGCTGGCAGCTCGGGAGAAACACCGAGGCTTACGTCGACGACATTGTGGTGAAGTCTCGGGAGGCGAAGACCTTGATCCAGGACCTGGAAGAGACCTTTGCAAGCCTCCGCGGAGTGGACCTGCGACTCAACCCGGAGATGTGCGTGTTTTGCGTTCCTTCCAGCAAGCTTCTGGGCTTCCTCGTGTCCCACAGAGGGACTGAGGCCAACCCGGAGAAGGTCAAGGCGATCGAAGACATGAGTCCGCCGCAAACCCTCAGAGAAATGCAGAAGCTCGCTGGGTGCATAACTGCATTAGGACGCTCCATCCCCAAACTGGGGGATCGAGCCCTGCCCTTCTTCAAGCTGATGAAGAAGAAGGGGCCATTTGAATGGACATAGGAGGTCGACCAAGCGTTTCAAGACCTTAAGAAGTATCTGACCAGCCCTCCTGTGATGGTGACGCCACGCCTTCTCGAGCCCCTGGTGCTCTACATCACCGCCACACCCTACTCCACCAGTGCAGCTCTAGTGGAGGTTCGGGAGGAGCACTGGGTCAAGGCTGCGTCATGACCAGCCACGGCCCCAGCCGCGGTGGCACAAGACCAGGAAGGCCTCGCAAAGACCACGGCCTCGGCAGATGGAGACCAGCCTCAGCAGGAAGACACCCCTAGGGCTGAAGAGGCCGCGCCAGGCGGCCAGGCACTAGGGCCTTCGTCGTCTCAGGAGGCGCCTGACCCTCCAGAGGGCACAGACCTTGTCAGCACACCCACCCTCGTCGAGCATCCGGTGTACTTCGTCAACACGATGTTGCGGGATGCAAGGGCACGATACCCCATGCCTCAAAAGCTCTTGCTCGCGCTGCTGGTGGCCTCGCGTAAGCTGCGGCACTACTTTCAAGGCCACCCCATCAAGGTCGTCTCGGCCTACCCACTAGAAAGGGTGCTCAAGAGCCCCAACTCCGTTGGAAGGGTCGCCAAATGGAACATAGAGCTGCAAGCGTTTCAGTTCGAATTCAGCACAACCAGGGTCGTCAAGGGAGCCGCACTTGCAGACTTTGTGGCAGAATGGAGAGAGGCACCCGGGCTCGAAGTAGGCGAGGACCGGTCACTTTCCCAGGAAGTGAGGCACCAGATGGCTGGGTCATGTACTTCGAGGAGCATTCTTGAAACATGGCACGGGGGCTGGCGCAGTTCTTATATACCCCACTCAGGACAAGCTCTATTACGCCGTACAACTTTGTTTCCAGCAGGGCGAGAAGGTCTCCAACAACATAGCAGAATACGAGGGCCTCATAGCAGGCTTTAAAGCTGCAACAATGCTGGGGTGAAGCGCCTCATCATTAAGGGCGATTCACAGCTCCTCGTCAACTTCTCCAACAAGGTGTACGAGCCAAAGGACGAGCACATGGAAGCATATTTTGCGGAGGTGCACAGGATGGAAAAACAGTTTTGGGGGCTGGAGTTGCAGCATGTTCCCCGCGGCACCAACCAAGAGGCTGATGACATCGCCAGGAGGGCATCCAGGCGGCTGCCTCAGGAGCCTAGCGTTTTCGAGGAACGACTCTTCAAGACATCAGTGGCACCGTCACTACCAAGCACAACGCAACCTCGGGAGGAACTCCCTCAGCCACCTGCCACAGGAGCCCCGACCTATGGCCCGACCTCGGGAGCACACTTGCTCCTAGCGCTGGAGCCTCAGGAGGGATGCTGGACTACGGAATTCAAGGACTACCTGATGCAAGGGACGATCCTAGAGAAAGAGGAGGACGCGGAACGCGTGGCCCGGCAGGCCACAACCTACTGCATCCAAGACGGACAACTCTACTGAAAGCGGCCAAATGATGTTTCCCTGCATTGCATCTCCAGGGAACAGGGGAAGGAGTTGCTGGCTGACATACACGGTGGAGATTGCGGACACCACTCATCATCGCGGACCCTTGTCGGCAAGGCTTTTCGCAGTGGGTTTTACTGCCCTACGACACTCAACGACGCAATTGAGCTGGTGAAGGCCTGTGAAGCCTGCCAGTTCCATGCCAAGCAGATCCATCAGCCAGCTCAGGGCCTGCAGACTATCCCACTCTCGTGGCCGTTCGTAGTCTAGGGGCTAGATATCTTGGGCCCGTTTCCTCGAGCGCCTAGGGGCTACCGCTACCTCTACGTGGCCATCGACAAGTTCACCAAGTGGGCGGAGGTGGAAGCCGTCCGCACCATCCGAGCTGGTTCTGCAGTCAAGTTCATCAAGGGCCTCGTGAGCCGATTCGGGGTCCCTAATCGCATCATCACCGACAATGGTTTGCAGTTCACCAGCAATCTCTTCAAAACATATTGCGCTAACCTTGAAACGCAGATATGGTACGCTTCGGTGGCACACCCCCGTAGTAATGGCCAGGCCGAACGCGCCAACGCAGAGGTCCTGAAGGGCCTCAAAACCAGGACCTTCAAAAAGAAGCTTGAGGCCTGCGGCAGGGGCCGGTACGACGAGCTCCAGTCCGTGTTGTGGTCCATCCGCACTACCACCACCAAGCCGACTGGCGAGACCCTGTTCTTCCTTGTCTACGGAGCAGAGGCGGTCCTTCCTCACGAGGTCAGGCATCGCTCCGCGCGGGTCCTAGCATTTGATTAAGCGCAACAGGACATCATGCAGGGGACGGGCGTCGTGCTGGGGGAGGAGCGCCATCGAGAAGCCACACTACGAGCAGCAAGATACCAGCAGGCGCTGCGGCGGTATCATTGCCGGAACATCCGCCCCTGGACTCTTGTGGTAGGTGACCTCGTGCTCAGGCGGGTGCTCTCCAGGGAAGGGTTGCATAAGCTCTCGCCCATGTGGGAGGGCCTGTTCAAGGTTTTCCATGTTTCCAGGCCTGGCGCCACGCGCTTGGAGACTCAGGAAGGGGTGCCCATCCCAAACGCTTGGAACATTCAGGACCTCCGGAAGTTCTACCCTTGAAGAAAGGCCCGGTGCCTGTGAAGAAGGCCAGGTGCCTGTGAAGCTCGCCGCCCAAAGAAAGGCCAGTGCCTATGAAGAAGGCCCGGTGCCTGTGAAGCTCGCTGCCCAAAGAAAGGCCCGGTGCCTATGAAGAAGGCCCGGTGCCTGTGAAGCTCGCCGCCCAAAGAAAGGCCTGGTGCCTGTAAAGAAGGCCGAGTGCCTGTGAAGCTCGCCGCCCATGACACTCTCACGTAATAATGAGTTGGGGTTGTACACGCCCCTGAGTCTCCGGAGTGCCGCCCTCGGGTCTCTGGGGCTCCCGCCCATGCCCAGTGGTAGCACCTAGCTCCGCACTGGTGAGAAGACGTCAAAGACTAGACTAGGTGCCGGACGCGGCTTTTCATTTGCTTTCCGCAGCTGGCTTGTTCTCCCTTGTTTGAACCTTTATTAAAGTTGCTTCTAGTGTTTTTTGCCGTCTTATGCCCCTGTTCTCTGTTTTTGGCTTCTGTCTGGCTTGCTCTCTCTCTCTCACAAGCCTCGCGAGGGGGCTGCGCGGCGCCCTCGTGAGCCCTTCTTCTCCTGGTTTTTGCGAGGCCCTCTCATTCGAGTGCATAGCGAGAGCACCCATCCCGGTTCATGCCCCTCGGGCATCGTGACACAAAGCACCGGGCCTAAGCCTGCAACCCTCATGACCAAGGTTCAGAAATGATTCTCCCAACCGATCTTTGCAGCTCTTAAGGCGCCCGGCGAGGCCTCGAGCAGGTACCTCGCAAGGCGAAAACCAGGCAGATAACCATGACACCATGACACAGCACAGGGACAATAAACGTAGCACGATAATTAGAGGATCATAGTCTGTTGCACGCCCCCACGGGGCTCCATACTTCTCTCTCTCAATGCAGGAAAAGGAGAGAAACAAAATAAAAATGATGCGTGCCTTGCGACAGCTCGCGAGGAGGGATCCACATCGTCCTCCCGAGCTCAATGAGACTCCGCCTCGCGCTTCACCGGGGCGCGGCGACGGGACGACCCGCTACCGCCCTCGAAGCGGGTGCGGCGGCGCGGTGGAGGATCGCGGCAACCGCTGGAGGAGCTATCATCGGAGGAGGAGCCAATGAAGCTCGGTGAGCTGCGGTCGCCGCCAGGAGCGGGTTCGCCTTCGCCCTCGTCACGGCCGTCGCCAAGGCCAAGCACCTCGTCACCGCCATCGTCTTCAGGACAGCACCCGACACGGCGTCCATCTTCTACGAACACCCTCATGTAGAGGGTCGCGTCGCCATCGTACTTGAAATGGAGGGTGCAGTGCCTGCCCAGGCCACGTGCGCGGGCAAACGTCTGCCAACCCCGGGCTAGGGCCACGTTCCCGACAACGGAGATCTCCACCGTGACCTAGGAGGCCCTGCTGCAGCAGCCGTCCGACTGCAGCTAGAGCCCGCCTGGGCCAGTGGCCGGCAGTTCATCGACGAAGAAGCGAGGGAGATGGAGCCAGTTGCTGGATGGGTTGTCTAACCACACCAAAAACTCCGGCGGCACCTCTCCTGAATGGAAGCATGGCCGAGGAGGCCGCGTGGCCACAACACGCCTTTCTCCACCGATTGGGCTGGCTCGATACAGGCAGCCGCCACCGCGTGAAGGGCCACCACCGCGACCACGAGAAGCCGCGACGGGAGTCGCGGGATGCTTGCAGGGATGGCCGCGGCCGCGCTTGGGTGGAGGAGAGCCAGGCCCTTCCTGGCGAGCCTTCCCCTTCTCCGCGGCCGAGAACCTCTTCACGGGCTCCATGGGACGCTGCAAGCAACCGGAGCAAGGAAGGAGAAGAAGCAGGCGGAGCGAGGGGAGATGTGCAACGGGGGCTTTCGCCCCTCCCCATTTATAGCCCAAGGGAGGCCAACCGCCGGCCTCCATGATCACAGGTAATGATGATTCTTTGTGCATGCAGCAGGGACTCGTCAAATCGGGCAGTTGCCAAGGCAGCATGGGGAAAGGGAGACGCCCACGTCCAACCGACCACCACGCGTTGACCAAGGCTGCAGGCTGTGGGGCCCGTGGCGCTCCGCACTTGCCCTTTTGGCTTTGCTGCTAAGACAAGTCCGAGCGTGCCTTGGGCCCGGGGGCTACTATTGGCATCCTGGGAATGGGGGTTCCCAGACTTGCCGACCTGCGGTCTGCAGCGTGGCTCAGCAGTGGCCTAGTACGGCCCGTCTTCATCAACCCATGCTCAAGACCCTCGCGAGGGGCCAAGCCTCGCGGGGCGGACGACACAAGGCCTCCTCAGGGGCGGCCTCGCCAGGCAGGCTCGCGAGGAGGTGGAGAGATCAAGGCGAGGGGTACCTCGCGAGGTGCTCATGATGCAAGCCATGATGATCAAGACCAGGCGGGCGCCAGGCGGGCGCCAACCTGCGTAGTGTCCTCATTTCCTCTTTGGTGCAAAGGGGGCAAGCGCAGGCGTGGAGTACCGAGGCATCAAGCAAAGGTTTGCATATTTGTGCAACGAGACCAAGACCAGCAGGACAGCAGGACGGAGGTCACCGTGGAGCCCAAGACGGCTTCATCACCAGTGCCTTTGACAGTCGAAGACCACCTTTAGTCAGGATAGCTTGTACTAGCTGTCCCCTTTTCAAAATGGTCGTTGTTGGGTTCCTTCCCGCTCAATATTTGGGAAGAGGACCATGGCCTCTATAGATAACCACCATAGTAGGAAGGGATTGAATCCTGGCTAGGCGGAACATCCACGCATCACCACAAGAACACCTCTTACGAGGCTGTTCTTCCTCTGTACTGTTCATCATCAGCCCAAGAGGCAATCCACCACACCACACACTGGATTAGGGTATTACACGACAACGGTGCCCAGAACCAGTATAAACCTCGTGTCTCTTGTGTTGTTCATCGTGCTAGCTTACAATCGCGGTGAGGCTTTGGGCATGCTTCGGTAGGGAGAATATCTTCGTGCGCACTGCAGAGTTCGAACCTTGAGGGTTTTGCCGGAACCCGATATCCGACAATTAGGTTGGATGAATAGTAATATCAGAGATAAATGGGTTACCTTAGTCCGAGAACATAGGGTTACAAATCCTAGCCGGCTTTGTCAGTGGACACAGAGTCCTTCACAATTCTGCTATCTTTGTCTTGTACGACTAGTCTTCCATGGGTCTCCCCAAATGCATCACGGGCCGACCAATGTGGCGCAGGACGAAACCGAACGAAGGGCCTCACCACGACCCACCGGACCTCACGCAGTGACACACCCTCTGCCCCGACGTCTCGTTATCTTCTCACACCCACACATACTAACACAAACACCACATACACAAAAAAATTCTCCTGGTGCCTCTATCCCCTCCCCCCTTGCATATACACACTCAAGGGAATCTCTCATCGTGACGTAATATTCGTCTCTCTCTCTAGACCACTCTCATTTCTCGTGCTATCTCTCCCATGCCCCCCCGCCAGCCCCTCTATCCATGCCTCTCTTGAATACGTAATACACACACATACCTCTCTAGGCCCCGCCAAATGCATCAACTACACATTCACACATGTTACATCACGTACCCCATTGATCTAAAAAGCCCTCTCATCACGTTTATTTCACATACAAAATTCCTTTTGAATAAAGTGTGGCCAAAAAATTATTTTAAAATTTCTACATACATACAACATTACAAAGTTATATGGAGGAGTACGAACGCTAATTTGCATTGCATGGTGCCCACAATGATATTTATTCCGCACTGTGAATTTGTATATTTTTATACTATATACAAAGTTAGTCATAATAAAGAGAAACGAAGAGCATCTCTCTCTCCATCGCATACCCCCCCTCTACGCCCATTTCACGTATGCACACAAACTATCTCCAGGTCCTCTAAAAGTAAGCCCCCAGCACATTCACGCATGTTTCATCTTACTCTCGCGATATATACAATGACGATCATTGTATTTCAAGCGAAAGCACGATACCTACATTGGACTTCAGAATCCACTCATTACGGTCACCATTTATGTTTAGTGGTTATTATACAGTCACGGGCTCACCGTACAACTCTGTATTTGCTCAAGACATGACTAGTTGACCAGTTAAACGCTCCACGTGGCACCTCTAGTGTTGCATCACATTATCTCACTACCATCGTGCCCACCTGTCGGCTTGTATCTACTCTATATCTACACTCTTATAAAATACATACACTCTTATAAAAAATAGAGTTGGTGACGATGGTGTGCCTGCCATCGTGCAATATAGGTCGTCCGATTTATATTTGACGGATAGGAAAGAAACTATGGCAATTTTGCAAAAAGGTACCCACACACCTCTCCACATTTGCAAATAAGGCCTTCCCTCATTCATCCTTTTCTCTCACAAGATAAACTAGTCATACAAATGCATCTTTATGTTACGTGGAACGCACGGGTATCTTGCTAGTAAGAATGAAAACAAACGGCAAAAAATATTGAATGGTGGTTCGAAGTCATGACCGTGGGCACAGCGAACAAGGTGGCCTTGTATTGGTATGTTGAGCCGTCTGTTTTAACACACAGGAGCTGGTGTGGTGATTATACACACACGCACGCATGCACATGAACTGCATGCATGCAACACTCACACAAACACATGCACCCACACACACACGCAACACTCACACGTACACATGCAGCCACGCACACACGCAACACTCACATGCACACACGCACGCATGCATGCACACACTAGTACACCACATGACCAACACACACTCTCACGCTCAAGTGATCAACCTACACGTGCATGCGCACACATCAGGCCCTGACAGACACATACACAACCAGGTGATTCCCGCACATGGGTTGCAGTCTTGTGAACTGATAGGTGGGACCCACAAGGAACGTGGTCAATTTAACTAGTCAACATGGCGCCACGCAGACTAGTAGGCCGGTCAACAGAGTGCAATCCGATACTGAACCATGAGCAAGTGACTATATAATCACAGCAAAACATATATAGTGACCGTAATCAGCTTATTCTCAAGTTCGGTGACCCTATTACGATTTATCTCTGTAGGCCCTCCAAAACTACATCTCTACACGTTCTCGCATGTTACATCTAACAACTATGCAATACAGCACTACTACTACACTCTAACACAATAAATCATATGTGTTTTTAGTTTTACTAGATATCATATTGTTACTTAATTATTCAGTTTGCATACATTAAAAATGCCTTTGAAATGTATGGCCAGTATCATCTACCGCGCGGGAAAAATCCCGCCCTTTCCTGTTTAATCGGGTTTGTATCGATGGATCGTGCGAAACAGCAAAACTATAGTACTATACAGTACAAGTGACAGTTCACTGGGCCGTCATGTACTCCTCCGTCGTAAGAGTGGAGCGCTCGCTTTCATAAATCTTCTAGTCCCTTTCACTTACATGTGGGACATCAAGCTACCGGGTCCACGTGCCATACCGGAATATAGTGTAGAGCAGCCGGGGTGAAGCACCCCAGTCATGGCGCCGGCGTAGTAATGAGTAATGAGGCGTCAAATCGCAAAGCTCCACCTTTTCCACAGTTAAGTTGGAGGGACGAAGTAATAATGCTAAAAAAAGAAGTTGGAGGGACGAAGCAATCATCATTGCACTCGTTGCTGAATCCGCTTCTCCCTCATCTTCTTCAACTTAACCACGTGTTGCTTCTGCCATTGTTCTGCCTCATGTGGGACGCAGATCGGCTTGGTAAAGCACTGACACATGGGACCGCATGTTAGCAAACCGCCAGGACAACGTCCTCTAAAAATAAGAAACCTCCCCCGCCATCCGCGCGGTAAAATCACCTCCTTTTTACTAATCTTGATTCTATAATTTTTTAGATCAATAGAATTGAGATTTGTATAGATAGCACACAGGAGCAAAACCAAGTGGTACGGTTAAGGGCATCCACAATTTGTAGCCAAATGTGAAAATAGCTTTTGGCATCGTGGGAACCATTGTGGACGGTGTTGCCAAAACCAAAAAGATGGAACTGAAGCTCCTTGATTGATTGATTGAAGGAATAAAAAATGCAACGTCTCTCCTCTTTATCCCATGCTTGTACACATGTAGTTTAGTATAGAGCACAGAGTCTACTCCCCTGTCCCTTCTATCACAATTCACAAAGCAGTGAGGCGTCAAATCACAAAAGCACAGATGAAGCAACCATCATTTCACTCTTCTCAGACTCCGCTTCTCCATCGTCTTCTTTGGGAAACCATCTCACCACACTAAGCTGGACGGACGACGCTATTGTGTACTAGTAGTACTAGTACATTTACGCATTCTTTGGTTCAACAGACTTCCTGGATGCAAATAAGGCAGTTTTCTCGGCTTGCAAGCGGCACTTGAGAACGACTTACCGTGGTCTCCCTCAATGGTGTTCTCTGTCGAACGCACTTCGCCAAACCACAACGTTCGAGATATCGTTGACGTCACCGCAATGGGGAAAAAAGTCAAATATAGTTACTACCTCCATTTTATGTACACAAGGCCAGTATATCAAAATTACAATTTGCAAAATGCCACTAACACTAATTGAGGCAAAATTGATGGAGTTTGCCTCGTACTAGCAACCAAGGACATTAATATCCCCTGCATGCATGCGGAAGTGAGAAGGTTGGTTTGCATGGCGCTGCATTAATCAAGCGATGAGGAGTGAGATGGTTAGCTCTTCGGTCCTTGGAGAAAAAAATACGCATTAATTGACATGTGAAATGAGGATTTGTGTCGATTAAATCCTGCGAAGGAAAACCCCGCCTTTCTTTTTTAACACTAGTACTCCTAGTACGTACGTACTTATCCTGTTTGGGTCTAGGCCTTGCATTGTGATACTTCGCCACACATTTTTGCCAAGCTTGCCTAAAGTTTTCAAAATGAGAAGGAGGTACACTTGCGCATGGCTATCGCGGTCGCACCACACCCTCACACGGTCGCTCTTGCACGCCGCGGTCACACCGCACCCTCACACAGTCGCTCCTGCACGCCGCAAACCCAACCAAGGGAACACACCCTCACTGACACGTGCTATCGCATGTGAACAAACCAAACTCATCCATCCTATCGCTGACACATAATTTTCGTTCATAGAGTATGTTTATCCAACCGCATGTTGGGGAGTATCCCGTACGACCCGTGCGGTGGTCTGTTGGGGAAGACGAAGAGGTGAGGAAGAAGGGTTAGGAGACGTAGGATATTCATCCAACCGCCTGAAATGGTAGATTGACCCAAGTCAGGCGACTTGCATAACAATATATGTTTTTACACAGCAAAAGATCCATAAAAACAACAACATAAAGAAAAACTATCACTGCTCGCGGAACGAGACGGCCTCGTCGTCTTTGGCTGCCGGTGCGAACCAGCCGTAACTACTGACGTGTGTCTCCGCACCGTGGTTGTCCTCAGCCTCCAGCTACTCATTCACGCGGAGCATGCGGGCGCTATGCACGGACGAGAGCATAGCCCAGTTCAAGTCGAGGATGTCCAGTTCCGCCTGCAGGAGGGCCTCGATGGCAGCGGCATCCGCGTGCTCCACGTCGAGTCGAGCCTCCGCCGCCCGGTTCAAGTCCAGGATGTCTGGTTCCGCCTGCAGGAGGGCGTCGATGAGAGCGGCATCCGTGTGCTCCGCGTCGAGTTGAGGCTCTGCCGCCCGGTTCAACTCCAGGACGTCCGGTTCCGCCAGCAGGAGGGCCTCGATGGCAACGGCATCCGTGCGCTCCGCCTCAAGTTGAGCCTCCGCCGCCCGGTTCACATCCATGGCATCCGGTTCCCCCTGCAGGAGAGCATCGATGGCAGCGGCATGCGCGCGCTCCGTGTTGATTTGAGCCTCTGTCTCCCGGTCCTCCTTTAGTATCGCCATGTTGAACCGCTGGTCTGCCTGCACCATGGGGGACTCGGGCGCCGGCACGAAGTCGACTCCATTGTCTCATACCCATCGGGGACCTTCTGCGCCGCGAGGTCCGCCATGAACATTGGATCGGCTTCCTCCTCCTCGTAGCTTGGCTCCAAAGAACTTGAGGATTGGCCCGCCGCAAAGCAAGCTTGGGAACGGAGGTGTGTGGCGCCGACCGCCGCCGCGATTTCTGCGTGGCGCTCCGGTGTCAGCATCTTGTAGTAAGTGATCTTGCGGCACACCATGGCTTTCCGGTGAACTAGGGTACACTTGATGCGGGCTAGGGGATCGAAAGGTGGGGGAATGGGCTAGAGATTAGGTGTGGTTTTAGGGCAGTGGCTGGCGTAGGCCGAGCAGCGAAGGTTTTGGTGTGAATAGTGGTTCCGGTGATGACTGGTCAATCGGTTTTGACTGTACATCACTCTTGTCGCGTTCGGGTTGCAGCTCGGCACGCTGGACCCTCCACGTCGCTCACCGAATGGAACAGCTTCGTCTTGCGTTTTCGCTCGCTTGTGGGACCGCAGTTGAGAGCAAACCGACGTCTCTCCCCCTCCCCCGCTCGCGTCATTTATTATACTACCACTCCCTCCGTTTTATGCGGAGTAAATAAAAACAAAGGGAGTATACTATGGATGAGGATCCCCTGACGTGGCCGAACCCATTGAGTAACTGACATGCGGGGCCTAGCAAGCATGGGGTCCGCCAGTAAGTGACCGAAAGGGAGGGTAAGGCAGGGATACCTATGTCAGAGGATCCACTTCCACTACTACTCCCTCCTTCCATTTACTATACAAGGCCTAATGCGTTTTTGGAGGCTAACTTTGACCAAATGTTAGAGTAATAATATATGACATGCAACTTACACAAAGCATACGGTCAAATTCATATCTGAAAGGAGTTTCCATTCATATATTTTTCACATTATACATCTCATGTACTATTAATCTTGTCAATAGTCAAATGCAGTTTTAAAAACGCATTAGAGCATGGTTAATAATATAGCCAGTCGATGGCTATGAGGGACTGCCATGTCATCTATAGCCATCATCTATTATATGCACTCATACAGTAGTGTGTGCTATAAGGTTGGATATTTCCCGCAATTTTTTTATAAGGTTGGCTATTGTATTAGTACTTTTTCCATCTCCTATCTCCTCTCTATCTCTTTCTTCATATTTATTGTATTTAACTAGGAATGTGTATATAGCTAGGCTCTTGCATGAGAGATCACTCCCCTTACTTTTTCACATATCTCTCCTCCACATAGGCCCTATATAAATGGAAGGAGGGAGTACTACTATGAGCACTGCATACTCTAGTACAGATGTTGTCAGTACTCCACTAGTACCATTGGACAGGGAGCTTAAAAAAGTTACTATTGGACTGGCTATACGTGGCGAAATCCTAGTAGGAAGACCATGCGCGAGAACAAGCACATTCACGTGGTTGAAAAAAATTGAAACCATCTCGAGTACAAATCGAGGAGTATGTACGAATCTAACAATATTGATTGGGCGTTTTTGAATGTTGATACTTTTTGGATCAAAGTAGAGATACTCTGACCACACATAAAACTTATATGTAAACTAGAAAGGATAGGAGGGAGAATATGAAGCAAATATGCCCTAGAGGCAATAATAAAGTTATTATTTATTTCCTCATATCATGATAAATGTTTATTATTCATGCTAGAAGTGTATTAACCGGAAACATAATAAATGTGTGAATACATAGACAAACATAGTGTCACTAGTATGCCTCTACTTGACTAGCTCATTGGTCAAAGATGGTTGAGTTTCCTGACCATAGATATGAGTTATCATTTGATCAATGGTATCACATCATTAGAAGAATGATGTGATTGACTTGACCCATTTCGTTAGCTTAGCACTTGATCGTTTAGTATGTTGCTATTACTTTCTTCATGACTTATACATGCTCCTATGACTATGAGATTATGTAACTCCCGCTTACCGGAGGAACACTTTGTGTGCTACCAAACATCACAACGTAACTGGGTGATTATAAAGGTGCTCTACAGGTGTCTCCGAAGGTACTTGTTAAGTTGACGTACTTCGAGATTAGGATTTGTCACTCCGATTGTCGGAGAGGTATCTCTGGGCCCTCTCGGTAATGCACATCACTATAAGCCTTGCAAGCAATGTAGCTAATGAGTTAGTTGCTGGATGATGCATTACGTAATGAGTAAACAGACTTGCCGGTAACGAGATTGAACTAGGTATTGAGATATCCACGATCGAATCTCGGGCAAGTAACATATCGATGACAAAGGGAACAACCTATGTTGTTATGCGGTTTGACCGATAAAGATCTTCGTAGAATATGTGGGAGCCAATATGAGCATCCAGTTTCCGCTATTGATTGTTGACCGGAGACGTGTCTCGGTCATATCTACATAGTTCTCGACCCCTTAGGGTCCGCACGCTTAAAGTTTGGTGACGATCGGTATTATGAGTTTTTGTGTTTTGATGTACCGAAGGTAGTTCAGAGTCCAGGATATGAACACGGACATAACGAGGAGTCTCGAAATGGTCGAGACGTAAAGATCGATATATTGGATGACTATGTTTGGGCACCGGAATGGTTTCGGAAGGTTTCAGACATATACCGGAGTACTGGGGGGTTAACGGAACCCCCCCGGGGGGGTGTTATTGGGCCTTATGGGCCCAAGTGGAGGAAGAGGAGAGGCGGCCAGCTAGGGGCGCGCGGCCCCCTAGCCCAAACCGAATTGGACTAGGGGCCGGCTCCCCTTTCCTTCTTCTTCTACTCCCCTTCCTTCCCCTCTCCTACTAGGACAAGGAAAGAGGGGGGAATCCTACTTGGAGTAGGATTGCCCCCCTTGGGCACACCTCCTCCTCCTTGGCCGCCCCTCCTCCCCTTGCTCCTTTATATATGGAGGAGGAGGGCACCCCATAGACACAACAATTAATCATTGATCTCTTAGCTGTGTGCGGTGCCCCCCTCCACCATATTCCACCTCGCTAATATCGTAGCAGTGCTTAGGCGAAGCCCTACGTCGGTAGCATCATCAACACCGTCATCATGCCATCATGCTGACGGAACTCTCCCGCAAAGCTCTGCTGGATCGGAATTCGTGGGATGTCATCGAGATGAACGTGTGCTGAACTCGGAGGTGCCGTACGTTCGGTATTTGATCGGTCGGATCGTGAAGATGTATGACTACATCAACCGCGTTGTGCTAACGCTTCTGCTTTCGGTCTACGAGGGTACGTGGACAACACTCTCCCCTCTCATTGCTATTCATCACCATGATCTTGCGTGTGCGTAGGAAAATTTCGAAATTACTACGTTCCCCAATAGTGGCATCAGAGCCAAGTTTTATGCGTAGATGTTATATGCACGAGTAGAACACAAGCGAGTTGTCATGCCCAAGATGTGACCCTATCCTAAAGGAACTCGAAGGTCCCACCAAGGATAGAAGCGCATCTTGAAGACGCTTTTGCAAGGTGGATATCATTACATCAACACCACATAATAGATGGGGATACATACAAAATGGCATACAATGACACACGAATACAACATCATCTTACATAAGAGCACCATCCGACTACGGATGAAACACAAACAGAAACTCAAACGACATCCACCCTGCTAGCCCAGGCTGCCGACCTAGAACCTATCCCCTGGTCGAATAAGAAGCAGAAGAAGAACTCCGAAAACAAGTAAGCATCGCTCTCGGGTCATGATCATCGCAAAACCTGTACCTGGAACTGTTGTTGTAGTAATCTGTGAGCCACGAGGACTCGGCAATCCCATTACCATGGGTATCAAGACTAGCAAAGCTTAATGGGAAAGGAAGGGGTAAAGTGGTGAGGTTGCAGCAGCGACTAAGTATATATGGTGGCTACCATACGCAAACAAGAGCGAGAAGAGAAGCAACGGTCGTCAACTAGCAATGATCAAGAGGTCATCCTGAACTCCTACTTACGTCAAACATAACCCAAGACCATGTTCACTTCCCGGACTCCGCCGACAAGAGACCATCATGGCTACACACACGGTTGATGCGTTTTAATTCGAATCTGGTGTCAAGTTATCTACAACCGGACATTAACAAATTCCCATCTGCCACATAACCGCAGACACGGCTTTCGAAAGTTTATACCCTGTAGGGGTGTCCCAACTTAGCCCATCACAAGCTCTCACGGTCAACGAAGGATATTCCTTCTCCCAGGAAGACCCGATCAATCTCGGAATCCCAGTTTACAAGACATTTCAACAATGGTAAAACAAGACCAGCAAAGCCACCCGATGCACCCACAAATCCCGATAGGAGCTGCACATATCTCGTTCTCAGGGCACACCGGATAGGTCAGCCTACGAGTAAAACCAACCCTCGAGTTTCCCCGAGGTGGCCCCGCAGTCTGCCCGTTTCGGACCAACACTCGAAGGAGCACTGGCCCGGGGGGGTTAAATAAAGATGACCCTCGGGCTCCGGAAACCCAAGGGGAAAAGGGCTAGGTGAGGCAAATGGTAAATCCAAGGTTGGGCCTTGCTGGAGGAGTTTTATTCAAAGCGAACTGTCAAGGGGGTCCCATAAATCACCCAAATGCGTAAGGAACGCAAAATCCGGGAACATAACGCCGGTATGACGGAAACTAGGGCGGCAAGAGTGGAACAAAACACCAGGCATAAGGCCGAATCTTCCACCCTTTACCAAGTACATAGATGCATTAATTAAATAAGAGATATTGTGATATCCCAACATAATCCTGTCCATCATGGGGCAATCTTCAACTTCACTTGCAACTAACAACGCTATAAGAGGGGCTGAGCAAAGCGGTAACATAGCCAAGCAATGGTTTGCTAGGAAGGGTGAAAAAGGTTAGAGGCTGACATGGCAAATTGGGAGGCTTGAGGAGCAAATGATAGGTAGCGCAGCATAGTGATAGAACGAATCAACTAGCATAGCAATGATAGTAATGAGATCCAAGGTGACGGCCATCTTGCCTGAAATCCCGCTAGGAAGAAGAACGAGTCCATGAAGAAGATGAAGCCACGAAGACGAACCAAGCGTAGACGAACGAATCCTCACGATCGCAACAAAACAGGAACTATCGAGAAGCAGCACGCAACATAGTAAACACACCACACATAGACAAGACATGATGCACAACCAAGCATGATGCATGACAAAGCTAGATGAGGCTACTCACGCAAGAGATGATGCAAACAAGAGCAACATATCAAAGCAAGTTTAAATGAGGCTGGAAACAACATTGAACAAATCCGGTAAGTCCTCATATGCAAATTTCGAAGTTGGTCCAGATATGAACAAACATGAAGTTGAAGTTGTTAAACAGCTAGTTAAAGAGCACCAAGAGGATCTACATGAAATTCTAGTCAAGTTACATATTGAGTTCATTTAGTTCGGAGCTACGGCCTAGAAGATATGAGCAAAAACAAGTTAAACATGGCATTGATGCAAAAGGCATTCAAACATCAAGCAAACACCTCAAAACAAGGATGCAACATGATAATATGAAACTACATGCAATTCTAAGCAAGTTTCATATAGGGCACACTCAAAACGGAGCAACGGATCAACACATACACTATACAAGTTTAAAGGACAAGCTATCCAAAACAGCAACTAGGCATCTAGCAAGCATCAAAACAATATGCTACAGCACCTCAACATAAGATCAAATGGCATGGGCATGAAGTACAGGTAAAGCATGATAAAACATGAACACTGAGCTATCTCCAGAAAACAATATAACATGCTCAAAAGGACCTGGCAAGATTGCAAATAATAATAGTTTCAGACTTAGTAGAAAATAACATCAGGTTGCAATGTTTAGAGCTATCAAACAACATGCTACAGGAACTTATCATGGCAAACAAAGGCATGGCATGATTCTACTAATGGCATATAACAAAAGTCCCTTACTAACCATGAGCCAAAATGGCACAGAAAATATGATGGCACCCATGTAAACATGGCAAATGATATGACAGATTCATACATGGCAGGAACAACAATAAGTAGGCATGTTGGTGAGCTTGAACCACTCACCACAGAGCAATACATGGCATGGCAAAGCAACCAATAGTAAGAAGACATGTTTGTGAAGCTAAGAATGGCAAGATCAAGTTCATAGGGTGCATGGATCACTAGCAAAGCTCATGGCAAAACTGAACTTAATGTTAACTGGCTGACAGCAACATTATTTAGCAGTTTTGAGGGCAAGATAGCAACAAGTTACAGCAGACCATAAATGCAACCAGGGGCATGGATGGATATAGCATGACATTTATAACAAAACATCCTTAGTGAACATCTCCATATTATGCATAGAATGACTTGTAGCAGCAGGTTTACATAGCACCAAGATATAGCAGAAACAGTTTAGCTAAACAGTAACAGCAAGTGCCCTACTTCACGAGCTCGATGCACTCACTAAAAGACTCACAAAAATACATGAATGGCACCACTGTGAAGATGGCATGATGTAGCACAAAACAAATGTAGACATCAAGCTCATAGGATGCACACACAAAATGCAACGAAAAAGACAAATCATCAAGTTATAACAGTTTCAGCAGGTTAACATCACGTAGCACTCTTGCAACGATGATTAGGGAATCAAGATGGACTCAGACAAGCATGGCACAATGGAATGAAATGTATAGCATCTCATGCTGAACATTTTGATATATTATACACATAAAATGGAGCATCACACGCGATGTTATGATGCAATGAACATGGCACCAGAATATGCAAATTACATGACAGCAGAATTTACAACGAGCGTCAAATAGTTAAAATGTGCACGGGCAGGTTTTAGAGGGGTTGCTCACCAATGGGCTCGGCCCATGTGAAGAGGAGGTGAGACAGGACGATGGGGAAAGCTGGGCTGGGCCGTGGAGGCGCGCTGGATATGGGCCGAGCGCGGGCCCATGTGCGGTCAACGGGCAGGGCGGATCGGGGCTCCTCCCCGATCAAGCAGGACGGCAGCGGAGGGCGGCGCCGGCCGGAGACAGCGGCGTCACGGCGGGAGGTCGCCGGCGGGAGCGGACGGGGAGGATCCGGCATCTCCCTTGCCGGATTTGGCCGGAGACGAACGGCAGCGCGGGGAGGCGAGCTCGCGGCGGCGAGATCCGATGGAGACGAGGCGGTGGCGGCCGGCGATCTGGCGGTGGGGCGGGCGGAGATCCTGGCGGGGAATACGCGACGGAGGCGGGGTTGGTAG